>NC_071282.1:4649105-4696605 GCF_023375685.1 Ictalurus furcatus
GTCTCACTTCATTTGTGTATTCTGTAATCTCCCCCACGTTGGTTGTTCATATCCCTTTACTGCATGGTGTTGCCCGTATGGCAACAATTGATTTATCTCCAATTATTTTTTTGATAGGCAATGATCTAAAACTACTATTTTCCCATGTAACTGGAAAAAACTTATCTTTGATGTGACCAAAAAAAAAAAGCCTTTTTCTGCTAACACATGGCAAGGTGCAGGTCATCATCGCAGGGCTCTCAAAATCTGATCAATTTTTCAATATTTAGGCAAAACTACTTAAATAAAAAAAAAGAGATAGGTTAACATTTATTTTATGTTTATATATTTTGAGAATTCTGTTAAATGGTAAAATGTCATAGTTGCCACAACACGCGATAATGGAACTGTAGTATGTATAAAAAAGTAATAAAAAATAAATAAATAAAAAGACACCAGGCTTCTCTAATGGTATATTTACATTTTTTTTTTCACATTCAAAGTAAGAAAAACGGATGTAATTTCAGACATTTTGCAATTACACCTTATTCTAATTTTCAAGATTAAGAGTGAAGAATTCAAGAGAACGAATTAATAAGGCACTTCACCCTTACTTTGTGTGTATTTTGAGTGAGTAAATCCATCCGCAACGTTTATATGCGGACTATGGGGGGGGGGGGGTCTGGAAAATGCAGTGACTGGAATTGTAAACTCATACGTTTAGTGTTATCTTTGACCGTATGATACGTTCCACCATTACGCGTTGTTGCCATCCGGCAACCCCGCCTTAAAAAAAATGCCTAAAATATAATTTTATTATTTGAACTAATTCAAGTAATAAAAATCCGTCGGACATGTTTTAATGTGGATGAAATAGTTCATACAGTAAAGGGATACTCACGCCCCAGTGAAACAGGAAGTCAACGAAGACTGCCGCATGAGGGTTCCTAAACACTCCGGTCAACTTCAAGTGAGAGATAAAATTGGAACCTTTTTTTTTATTATTATTATTTTTTATAAGAATTTCTAGGTTGCCAGTAATTGTGGCATGGTGTTTAAAAAATTGAACTGATTTCTGTCCTCTGTTCAGTGTAAGATTAATCTCATTGACCACCAAGACAGTTCATCGTAAGCTTTTTTTTTTTTTTTTTAAACCCAAGGGTGCCAATAGTTTGTGCATGGGCAGTCGCATGAGTGCGTGCATGAGAAGGAAAATAATGCAAGGGTGGAGATAAAAACCACAGCTGTAAGACTCCGACTTGCCCTTGTGCACGCTTTAATGCGTTTGCGTCAGAACAAGATTAGCAGGCGCCATTCATCTCCACGGGCCTCGGGCGAGAAAGGAAGGCTTCCTTAAATAGATTTTTGCCAGCGGAAGGGCCCGGTAAATATGCGGAGTGAAAAATATGTTCCTCATTCACATTTCCGTAAGCCTGCCTGCCAAAACAGCAGCGTGCCATGCATGGCTCCCTGGGGCGCTCCCGCAGATCACACTTCATTTCAGCAGCATCAGGCTCGGCGGTGAAATATACAGCATTAAAGAAGTACATGACCTGTCGTGCGCGCTTTTTTTCCCCACATGATGTGTGATGTCAGGGATTCTTTTTCACCTTTTTGTTGGCAGATAGATATTGAAATTGCAGCATGTTACTCTGCATGAAATATGTCTTTCGTTGCGTTCTAGACAGTTGAATTTATCATAACGACAAGGATTGCTCGCAGACAAATGATCCATGTGCAGACGATTTGATGATCTTGTTGACATCTTAAATCTGATCTTTTACGACGTTACTGCATGGCATAGTTTTTTTTCAGAAATGAAACACATTGTATAAATTTCAAAATAATACTTTGATTTGATCAGCACATGCATTAATGCATGTTTTTTTTGCTCCTTTTTTAAGTTTTATTTACATGGGGGTTTTTTTATTTTCTTTTTTTTTTTGTTAAACTTTTTTTCTCTTCCATATGTTTCCTTCTCATTTTTTCCTGAGTCTCTCTAGTCTATAAAAATGTATATATTGATGAATTCCTTTTGGTCCTCTGAAAAAGGGGGTGACAGGTTAATAATAAATACATAAATAAAGACACTAACAGTGACGACGACGACAACAACAACAACAATAATAATAACACTACTAATAATAATACTACTACTACTAATAATAATAATAATAATAAGGGGCGCACGGTGGCTTAGTGGTTAGCACGTTCGCCTCACACCTCCAGGGTCGGGGGTTCGATTGCCACCAGAGTTTGCATGTTCTCCCCGTGCTGTTGGGGTTTCCTCCGGGTACTCCGGTTTCCTCCCCCAGTCCAAAGACATGCATGGTAGGCTGATTGGCATGTCCAAAGTGTCCATAGTGTATGAATGGATGTGTGAGTGTGTATGTGATTGTGCCCTGCGATGGACTGGCACCCTGTCCAGGGTGTACCCCGCCTTGTGCCCGATGCTCCATGGGATAGACTCCAGGTTCCCCGTGACCCTGAAAAGGATAAAGTGGTTGAAGATGGATGGATGGATAATAATGATAATAATTATAATTTGTATGTAGTTTCTGTCTGTCTGTCTGTCTGCCAGCTAGTCTGATGGTGCCAGTGGACTATTTGTTCCTAAGCACCTCTTTCATGTTCGAGTTTTCCTTCTGTCTGCCTGAGATAATACACTACAGCTAGAGGAGATGTCTGACAGCTCTGACTGGTGGAAGTGTGTGAAGCCCGTGCCTCTCTGTAGTGACGTCTCCGTGACTCTGATTTAAATGAGGACCTTCAATCCGAGCGTGGGCTTATTATGGGATGCCGCCCAGCCAACTGGGCCATATTTGTTCTGGCGGTTTCCGTTGGACTCGGCTGCGCTTAAATGAGCGTTTAGTGCCTCAGCTCTCTCGTGTCTTGCTGCTGTTGTTTTTTTTTTCTCTCCCTAACTCTTTGAGGTCAGAGGCGTCTATAGGAGAAAGGGAAGAGAAAGGGAAGGAGGAATGTTTCTTAGCTTAAACTGAAGCTTGGTATGGTGAGTGGTGCAGTCAGCCATTTTGACATTGCTAAGTTTGGTGTGTGTTGAGAGAGCAACATGTTCGTGTGGGTGGCAGGTCTTTCCCCAGTGCCCCCTGCTTGATCTGCTGTGTGTGTGAGTGTGTGTGAGTGTGTGTGTGGCCTCTAGGAGGCCTTGTGTAGCGCTGCAGCTGATGTGGAGAGACAAGCTCAACACACTGCTCCAGCACACCCACTGCTCCTTATTCTTTCTCTTGCTGTCCTGTTTTTGTGCTTAGCATCGCAACGACTCCCGCAGGCCTCGACCTTGCAGCGTGCAGCCGAAGAAACAAGGATCATGCTGCGTTGGGAATTTTTACCCTCACATAGAATTAAGTGTTTTGTTTTTACTGTCTATGACAGAGAAATGGTAACACTTGACTTAAGGGCAGCGTCCACAGGACGACATGACGTCTACATAAGCTGTCACAAGCCTGCATTCCAACTGAATATTTCAATGCAATACTTATACATTACACAAGCTAACATTTGTATAGTGCTTATGTAGGTGTCATGTAGCCCTATGAACACTACATAAGCACTTAGAACAACTGGCATAAGCCTGCACTACTTATCTAATGTTCATAGCCAGCTGAAGTATAGTGGAATAAGCCAATGCAAGTGTTATGTAGACTTATGACAGTTGTCATAAAGTGCTTATGTAGTGTTCACAGGGCTACATTACAGCTACATAAACACTTTATGATAACTGTCATGCACTACTTATCTAATGTTCATAGCCAGCTGAAGTATAGTGGAATAAGCCAATGCAAGTGTTATGTAGACTTATGACAGTTGTCATAAAGTGCTTACGTAGGTGTCATGCAGCACTATGAACACTACATAAGCCTAATGGAGTAAGACTTCATTGTAGTCCAGTGAACATTAAATAAGCATTTTAGCTGCTCTAGACTTAAGCTGTCACAAAGTGCGTATGTAGGTTACATTAAAGGCTTATTCTTGTCATAAATTGCTTATGTAGGCTACAGTAAAGATTTATTCCAGTAAGTGCTTATTTAGGTGTCATGTAGCACTATTAACACAACATGCAGTTTCTGGCAACTGGCGTAAGCCTACATAGCATTTAGACCAGATTATTCCAATTTGGCTTTAGCTGTCCTATGTAGGTGTCATGCAGCCCTATAAACACTACATAAGAACTGTATGACAGCTGATACACTCACATAATATTTATACAGGCTTTTCCCCAGCGGATCTCAGTTGTCATCCAGTGCTAATGTAGGCGTCATGTAGCCCAATGAGCATTCCATAAACACTTTATGGCAACTGCCATAAGCTCACAGAACATTTATACAGACTTATTCCAAAAATCCTCAGCTGTCTTTTGTAGGTATCACGTAGCCCTATGAACACCACATAATCACTCTGACAGGCAATATAAGCCCACATAACATTTACAAAGGCTTATGCTATAAACTTCAGCTTCCATTAAGTGCTTAGGTAGGTGTCATGTGCACATATAAACACGACATAGGCCTCCATATCATTTATATAGGCATGAGCCACTTTGTGTCAATAATGTTTAAAAAGTAGCCTCCACGCCAGCCGAAGCTTATTAGAATAAACCTTTATAAATGACAAGTAGGCTAATGTCAGTTATCATGACACACTAATGTAGCCCAATGACCAGCACCTTTATGTAAAGTGTTACTAAATAATTTATAATTAGTTTTCTGCCCGTGACAGACTTTGACACTTCAACTTTAAGAAACTGTGAATATATATTTCATCAAACTGTTTTTATTTGTTAACCGTGCCTTGGCTTTCTGCCTGCAATGATCACGCTGGGTAAGGAGACATACACACACACACACACACACACACATACATATATATATATATATATATATGCAGTGTATATCATATAGTAAGCCAGAAAGTGACTTAATGGGAACAATCTGACCAGAAACACATCAATGCTATTACAAGAACACTGACAGAGAGGAAGAAAATGGCTTGGGTTACTTGATATTTCATAAAAAAGATGACAATTTTCTCTCAAACTCTCTATAATGGTGTCAAGGAAACTGAACGTAGGGTCTAAAGCAGAATAGTGGAAATGCAAACCCATCAGTATGCAGATGAGGGCATTTGAATGTTGTCACATTGAAAATGTGGCATTTATTTTTTTTTTCCTGTGATGCCTTTTTTTCCTTCTTCTTTTTTTCATTTTTTTTTTTCATCTTGGATCCTCTGGGGATAGAGAGCTCTCTCTCTCTATCGCTATCTCTCTTCTCTCTGAGGATTCGAGTGTAGTGAGAGGAAAAGATGGCGGTCTGAGAGACACTGGGGTCCAGTCCCACGTCTCCAACTCGCCTGTGTTCAGAGATAAGCCGAGCGGTGCAAAAAAAAGAGAAAAAAAGTGCTTAATGGCTTTTGTTGTTTTGTTGTAGAGATATCGTAGCTCAAAAGTACTTGTAAATTGAAAGTCATTATCCGTAATTAGGAGTTTCTTTTAAAAAAAAAAAGAAAGAAAAGAAACCTATCCACTATTAGGAGTAATTCAAGTGGAAGTGCGTACGGGGAAGGATTGTTTTTTGTTTGTTTTTTTTTTTTAAATTTTGTGAAATTTAGAATGTTGAAATGCTCTTTATATTATTATACACAAAATGTATGAGATTACAATTCCAATCACTGCATTTTCCACACTACAAGTTGCAGAGTTTTTGTTGTTGTTGTTGTTGTTGTTTTGGCCACCTAGTAAACATGATATCAGTAAAAGTTGAAAAAAAAAAAAAAAGTAAAAGTGATATCTTCTAGCAAGTTGAAAAAGTATGCGGATGGATTTACTCCCTCAAAATACATAAAGAAATAAGATCCAAACTTGTTTTGGGTGAGGTATCTTTTTAACACTTTCTCTTGAATTCTCTTAAAATAAGGTGTAATTGCAAAATGTCTGAAACTACAACCGTTTTTTTTTTTTCTTACTTTGAATGTGAGAAAATGTAAATATACCGTTACAGAAGCCTGTTTTTTTTTGTTGTTTTGTTTGTTTCAATTCATGAATGCACTACTACAGTTCCATTATCGCGTGTTGTTGCCATATGGCAACAATGACATTTGACCGTTTAACAGAATACTCCAAATATATAAACTTGTTTAAGTGACAAAAGAAATGCATCTCAAATACTGTTACGTTTTTTTTCCCCTTTAAGTAGTTTTGCCTAAATATTGAATAATGAAAGCCCTGTGATGATGACCTTCACCATGGCATGTGATTGCAGAAAAAGCCTCTTTTTTTTTCTTTTTTTTTTAAATAAATGTTTTGTTAATGTTAAATCCCCCTTTTTCCATATATGAGGGATAGAAAACGCAGTCTGAAGTCAGAAATACCTGACTTCAAAATATATGAAGTATATATCAATATATATCAAAATATATATAGAAATACCCCACCCACCCCCTGCCCTTGTTATTAAGTGTAATACTATGTAACACAAAAGCAAGAAACAATTTGAAAAATGTTACAGACTAATATGATGTACTGTATGGACGAGAAGAGATAGTAAAATATAGTATGTATTATACACTGTAGTCTAGTATATCGCCCCCTGAAATGAGCGAGTCCGCTTTTAATTCTAGTTTAGTGTTATTAGCTACTGTAGCAACTCCAGAAAAAAACAACCAAAAAAAAAAACAAAAAGAGCAGCTTGATTAAATCTCCAGCGTTATCCTTGACTGTTTTATCTCACATGAAAAAGAAAGTATGTTGTAATATATTTAAATGGAAGCATTAGTAGACTGTATCATTAAATGGATCAGTCTCTGCTTTCAATGCGTCGTTTATTCCAAGAAGTCTCAATTAACCATGACTGGGAAGCCAGTGTTTGCTTTCACTGTGGTAAACAATGAAGCTGTTTAATTACTCTATGATATGATTTCCTTGACTGGTAAATAAAGGTCAGTTTTGCAAGATCATTTAAAATGCATATAAGAGCTAATAATAATAATAATAATAATAATAATAATAATAATAATAATAATAATGATGAGAAGAACATTTCGCTCCACATTGTTAAATCATCTGTGGAGCACGTGCAAATAATTTGTGACAAATAGCCGTTTTATATTCATTCGTTATAATCAGGGGAAATGATTGAGCAGCCAAGTGTCTGTGCTTCATCTGAACTCTCTTTGTTGGCTTCGAAAAAAAAAAAAAAAAAAAAACCATTTGCACCCCTGAAATGTAACCACTGGAGCATCCCGGCTGGACCTTCGTTAGCGGTTTACCCTGCATTAGCTTGAAAGCAGAAACATGTTTGGTAGGGAATTGCAGGGTTTGATTGCACAGCACAGGGCAATTTATAAAAGACAAATGATAGGTTTTCGAGAAGGGAGCTCAATAGGTGGGATTTCTGCGCAGATTTTAAAAGGATCCCCCTCCCCCACAAATTGAGCCAAAGAAAATGTGAATCGAATGCGGAAAGGATCACGTACAAGAAAGAGCACGCAGTCACGACGAGACCGCAGCGCAGTACCTGCGTGTTAGTAATAACACAAGGCCGCGCATGCTGTGACGTCTCGAAGTTAGCGGGACACGAACATCTTCAGCCGGTCACGTTCCCGAGAACGCGCAGCGTGCGAAACCCTCGCCCGTGAAGACTGTCCGGTGTCCGAAAACGTAAAGTTTACACTCGTAGAAAACCTCGCCATATCGACGACGGTTTTTTTTTTTCCGTTTGTGTGGACGCGATTTCAAGCCGTTGCTTTGAGCGAGTGGTTACTGTGGGAATCGGAACGTGTCGGAGAATATCAACCGTGTCCATGCGGCGCCGTTAAAGAAAACGAGTCAACACCTCCTAATTAATCGCGACGCAAGAATTCGACAGCGCTGCGCTGTAAGATTGATTTCAGTCGACTTTTCTCTTTATCGAGATGCCACTTTTCCAAATCAGCGAAGCAGAAAAGCGAAAGGTTTTCACCGTATTTACACCACAGCATTCAGATTTCCCATGTGCAAAATTCCAGATTCAAATCAAGTGACTGGAAATTCCGCCGAAGACGTCTCCGAGTGAGCGTGTAGCGTGCCAGTTTTCACGGCACTGTTCTTCTGGCTCTGTGTGTGTGTGTGTGTGTGTGTGTGTGTGTGTTTTCAGAAGCTCCAGCGATAACCTGTTAGCCACGCATGCATGCACACAAACACTACTGCAGCCCGTGTCTTCGGAGACAGAGAGGAAAAGGATGTTCTGTGGAAATGTGCCCAGTCTCTAGAACGTGAGGAACGTGTATGCAGCTTCATCAGTCCTGATCTCTGTGCTTTTCCCTCCCTCCCTCCCTCCAGTCGTCCTCTCCTTTTCTGGCTCGCAGCTCTAATCCTTTTTTCCCCTCATCGTCTTCTCTTCCGTCTGTTCTCCCTGGCTCATCTCTTTTTCTGCCTCTGTCTACTTTTGACACAAAGGCACATCGTGACGCATCAGAGTGAGGCAGGGCGGAACAGCGAGCCTGGCCACCAGTAAAACAGAGGGAGGTCAGAGGGTGGCAGTTTGAGATTTAGGGCAATTATGATCGCCTGGTGTTGGTCAGAGTGCATTAATCATTAGGAGTTGTTCATGAGTATTTTCCTAAAGTTGTGCGTAAACGTGAAACCAAAAAAAAAAAAAAATCCCTGCCACATTTTGTTTTTATCGTACTCGCGTGCGTCTGTTGATCAATTCCACTCGAGCCGCACATTACCAAGTACGTTCACGACGCAGCTCCTTCGCGTTCGCCGACGCCCCCAAAACTCCATAAAAGGCAAGAGATATGAAAACAGTAAACATGCTGACTAAAAGGTAAAAGGGCTTCCTCCTTCCCTCCTTCCATAGGGCGCCGTTACTTTTGTTCTAGTCTTTATTTGTCTTCATTTATGCATTTGTTTTAGACTGCTTTCTTTGACTTTGTGATTAAGGCGACACGATCAAAACTGCGTCTTTATAAATGCCACGGTTTCTTGTGTTGAAGGCTTTTGTGAACGTTTCTACGGATCAGTCGATTCTTACGCAGTTTGAGACGCGACGTCTCAGACTTCACGTCTCGCTCGGGGTCGATCTTTCTAGCTCGTAACAGCGGTTACGTTTAACCGCACACTTCACCGATTGTTCATATTTGATGTTTTTTTTTTTGTTCTTTCTCATTTATAAATGGCAGAAGGGAAACCACTTCGATCAGTTACACGTCATTGTTTTATCAAATACAGGGATTAAAGTTATCGGTCAGTGCGGTGGAAGTCGAATTCCGTGCACGAGGTCATCTAGAGGTCAAATGAATTTAAATTTTGTGTAATGCGCTATAAGCACATATCCGTCAATCAGATAAAGCAGCAAAAGGTGTGATAGTGTTTGTTGTTGTTTTGCTTTGTTTTAGCTTTAACTTGTTTTGTTTTTTGCACTTTTATTTTTATTTTGTTTGTTTTTTTGCTTTGTTCTGTTTTGCTTTGTTTTATCTTTATCTTGTTTTTTTTTGTTTGTTTGTTTTTTTGCTTTGTTTAATTTTTATTTTGCTTGTTTGTTTTTTGCAGTTTTATTTTTATTTATTTTATTTTATTTTGCTTTGTTTTATCTTGTTTTTGGTTTTTTTTTGGTTTTTTTTCTTTGTTTTATTTTTATTTTGCTTGTTTGTTTTTGGCTTTTTTGCTTTGTTTTGCTTCTTTTTTGCTTTGTTCTGTTTTGCTTAGTTTTTTTGTCTTTTTGTTTCCATGTCTACCAGTTTTTTTGTTTGTTTGTTTTTTTGAAACACAAAAAAAACAAGTGAAAAAAACAACAACAACAAAAATTTGTTCAGAACAGACCAAAAAATCCCGAAAGTTTTAATCATGACAATCTTTCCCTTTGACTTCTTTATACTGCAAAACATATATGGACCAATTTTCCAAAAAAAAAAAAAGTATATAAACATTTATTTGTTTGGCATGTATGTGATCATTTATTATCCAACATAATCCCAAAATATAGACCTGACACAAATCTGACCGAGTAACTGTAGGTGTTTTAAAAAACCTACAAACACTGCTTTATATGAACTGAAGGTTACTATGGACAGGTGAGACCAGTGTCTGGAGAAACAGGCCTCCTGCTGGACATTTTCCTTTATTACACCCTTCACTATAGAGCAGCAGCACAGTGCGCTCTCTCTCTCTCTCTCTCTCGCTCTCTCTCTCACACACACACACAGCTAGAAAGTTAGAAGAAAATAACTGCTATCCGTTTATATGTAAATTCAGTACAATCCAATAATACGAGTCCGTTACTAATAACTCAGTATATTATTACACTCAAAAAATATATGTAGTCTGCAAATGTAATGTTTATTCTCAGTGACTTTAATGACACCGACACTGGAGACTCCTTCCTAAAATGTTAAATGAGCATCTCCTAACAGAATTGGCTGTTCCTGTAGAAACGATAATGTTAGGGTAGGGCATCGGTAGCTCAGTGGTTATCAGTTGGACTCTACTGATTCAAATCCCAGTACCGCCGTGCTGTCGCTGCTGGGCCCTTGAGCAAGGCCCTCAACTCTCAGCTATCCAAATCATGCTGTTACGGAAAATTAATCAACAGTCTCAAAACCACATTGTCGATGAGAAGATTTAGTGAAATAACTTAAAAGCGGTGCATTGATCGATGTTTACAACGGTTGTTCTCCGGTACGTCAGTTCCGTGCGTTTGTTTTATTATAAAAGTGGCATGAAGAGAACAGAGAAAAAAAAATTGTCCTCACGTTTAGGCGTATGTGAGTCAAGACAATATTTCCGACAACATAACTACAAGATAGAGCCTTAATACCTTTTGAAGGAATACGAGGTGTTGGACAGTAAGAGATGACACCACGTGTTAAGAGCAAACATATCGTTATCACTTGAACGAGAGACGTGGCGTGGCAATTTGTTCTTTTTTCTGAAGCGAACAGGATTGCAATTTCATGCGTTGACTTCTCAAACAGGAATGGAAATCGATTTGTCGCGGCGGATTCTTATTATTAATGTATTTGTGAATAATACATATCAGCAGAGGAGGGTTCCGGCGATGACATTTCTGGTAGTGGACTCAATCTCGGCTGATTTAGGCTGCAGACTACTATAGCGGTATCGGTGTGTTCTTTCGTTAGACGTAAAGCACGTTACGTTAATAGAATAAATCCTGACGCAGATCAGAAGTAGGTCCTTTCACACACGACATCTAACCGGGAATTGAGTGGTAATTGGTCAGGGGTTAATCACAAGCTAGAATCAATGTCCTGGCAATCAACCATGGCAGCAGAACGCGTATGCTAACTAAAGCCGAAACGTTCCCGAGAGAGAGGAAGGTGTTCTTCAAACGAAAAAGACGCTATAAAGACGCGATGGCTTCAATCCGTCACGAATACACGATCTTCCAAACAGAACTCTTAACCACCGCAACTTTCGCTCGGAGACCTCCCTCCTGTCTGTGATTGGTCCGAATATCAGCCCATTTCTCGCGTCGAAAGCAGTTTGCTTTCCAAATATCGATTGTGGAACCAGTACCACAAGCGCCTCTGAGCACAAATACGCCACCTCTTATCATTTTTTCCTTTGTTAAATAGACCAGTGCTGCGCCCGAGCTTTCTCTCCGCCGTCTCTCTCACCGCTGTTTATTTGTTCGTGTTGATAAGGTTGCCGTGACGGGACACTTTTAAAACGGAGCCCAATATTCAAAAACGTGTCCCTTCCAAACCCGACACTGTGCTTTCGAAGTCTACCAGCCTGAGCGCTTGTGCAGTGTGCGGCGTGGAGTTTAAAAGGAACATCATGCTGTACATCTTCAGGAGGCAGTATTAAAAATATGCAGCAGTTCAAAAGAACTGACCTGGCAGCACAGGAATGTTATGAAGTCTGCTCAGCTCGCAGCCCTCTGCAAACCAGAGACCGGTCTACAAAGACGAGCTCTGATAACTGCACAGTCGAACGAGATCGTTTTTTTTTTGTTTGTTTGTTTAGCTCTTCGGTTGTTTGAAGTATATCCTAAGATATTTATGCTACAACTGCTTAAGGCTTTTTTCCCCCACCTCCAAATTTGGTCTCATGCCAAGTCCTACTCAACGGCCTGCTCTCACCTATTGCATGAAGGATAGCACGCTTTCACAAAGAAATATAAAGCAAAAACATCTTCTCAAACTGCTACATCTGTTACACACACTGAGGAAAGCGCTGTCTGCCCTCTTCCGCATACATGAGCTGACAGACACCCATGACTGGTGGTTAGTGCCACCCTCTTGTTGACGGGGAGGGAGAGAGAGTAATGCCATGCATTCCTCCCAGCTACTCGAGAGCCTTGACTGACTCTTTTTGACTCAACTGATTTAAAACATGAATGCTATGACTCGAAAGCCTACAGTCAGCGGAGATGTATGAAAGTGAAAGCAATTCGGGAATGAAGGAGCTGGTGCGCATAGGTTTTGGCAAGTTAGTGACTTAAGCAGTTACAGCACTCGATACAGAATTCTAGCTGACATCACTGCTGTGAGTTACACGAATGGAGAGACCAGGTTCGGTCACCTCACCACCAGTGTGTAAAACCTGAGTTATACATACGCAAGTAAATGTTCACTGATAACCACTGTTTCCCAATGACCAATCACTGATGTCCCCAACACCCAATCTCTCATTACCGTTACTTCCTAATGACCAGTCACTCATCACTGCTGTTTTCCAAATGAGCAATCCCTGATCCCAAGGAATAATCTGCTCTCAGTGAATAAGAACCGATCACCATTGTTTCAATGATCAGTCACTCATCACTGTATCCAATGACTAAACACCGATTACCATTTTTTCCCAATGACCAATCACTGATCACTGTTTCCAAATGACCAATCACTCATCACCATTGTTTCCTAATCACCAATCACTCATCACCATTGTTTCCCAATGACCAATCACTCATCACCATTGTTTCCTAATCACCAATCACTCACCATTGTTTCCTAATGACCAATCACTCATCACCATTGTTTCCTAATGACCAATCACTCATCACCATTGTTTCCCAATGACCAATCACTGATCACTGTTTCCAAATGACCAATCACTCATCACCATTGTTTCCCAATGACCAATCACTCATCACCATTCTTTCCAAATGAAGTCACTGATCACTGTTGTTGCCAATGACTAAACACTCATCACCATTGTTTCCTAATGACCAATCACTGATCACCATTGTTTCCTAATGACCAATCACTCATCACCATTGTTTCCAGTGACTAAACACTGATCACCATTGTTTCAATGATCAATCACTCATCACTGTATCCAGTGACTAAACACCGAGTACCATTGTTTCCAAAGGAACAATCACTGATCACTGTTGTTTTCCAAATGATCAATCACTGATCACTGTTATCCCCAGTAACTAATCAGTGTTCACCATTGTTGATCCTGCCTCCTCCCTTCTTTGTTCTTTGTTTTAAACGTTCTTCTTGGCAACACTTACAATCAATAAAAAGCGTGTTATTTCATCGTTAAACATTTCCTATCTATTAAGTGTTCATTGAACAGGTTATAAATCAATTGTTTTCTATTCTAATCCGAGTGAAAATCTTTCTTCTTTATGCAACCAGTTTTGAGATGCAAATAATATAGGACGAGTCCATGACGTTATCCTGACGACCTGTTGTCACTTCCTGAGCACTCCTTAGCGACATTCCTCTGAAAACGCTGGCAACACGACGTACAGACGAACAGCACAGTCAGTACCAGATTTGGCATTTACAACTGGATCAGCAACCAAAATGGCTCTTTTAGTTTCTGAACTTGGCTGGTCCCCACAAGGTCAAAGCTGTCAGATATTCCTATCGTTGTAGGGACATTTGGATCTCACACACACACTTATTTTAGTGTATCTGATTAGCTGTGTGAAAACACTGACAAAGCCTAGTAAAAGAGGAGTTCTGGGAAGACATAAGTAATGAGTGTGTGGCTATAGTACAAGTCCCATTCTATAGCCATCTATCTATACATCTATCCCTTCCCTCGTTCTCCGTTTCCGCTCCAGGCTCTCTTTTAACGTTTTTGACATTCATTCTGCGCTGGATAGAATCTCATATTTGGTTGATCTACAAAAGCGCCCGAGACGACATTAATCTTTGCTTCAAATGAATATACGGTGTCAGTCTCGCTGTTCTTCCGGCGAGAGGGAGCGGCGAGAAAGACTGGGACGCTGACATGGAAAGGAAAAAGGGGGGAGAAAGGAACATGTGCCAGAATTAATGAAAAGTGTCTCGCGAAACAATGGCAGGCTTCCTGGAATTTAATGCCAGCCTAGAGCACCCTCCTGCGACTTCCGTACTACTGTCAGATCGATCCCAGCATGCCGAGCATTTAGATATGCTTATTCAAAGCTAGATCCGTCCGATACGTCCAGTCGGAATGTGACATCGGGTCTCCGTGACTGTTTAGGATCCGCTGACAGCTCAGCGGTTTGCCGGTGCATGACTAATCATTTACGATAGTATGTCACTTATGTGTTTAGATGGAGAATCGTTTAGATCTTGTTTTAGGCTGCCGCTTGATTTTGATGTAAGGAGTAACAATGGGAGTGCTCTTAGGAAAAGAATCAATTTGCGTGGTCAAACTCGACTATTTTCTAAAAGCAGCACGTCTCGAAGTGTTTATTTACTCTTACGCCACAGCAATTCGCCAATGATTACAATAGTTTTAATTAAAAGAACGACACGTTTTTTTTTTTTATCCATCTATTGCTATGGTTAATGTTGTGGAACGTCCGTGAGACAAGGTAGTTCCTGTTATCGTCAAAATAAACGAATGAATTAATTAGAAGAACGCAGCTTGCCGAAAAACCACGGTGTCTGTAAATGTTAAATAAGCAACCTCCTAACAGATAACGCTACCATATCGGTGTATATATACATTGTATACATTTTATATATATATATATATATATATATATATATATATAATATATATATATGAAATCTGAGTTTTTAGAGCATCAGGTTATATGGAGCGTCCACCTTACCAAGTACAAGTGAATGAGCTGTTACTATAGAAACAACATTGTATTAGGACAAGTACTTATAATATAAACCTTTGATTTGAACTGCAGCCATAACAATTGTCAAAGCCTTGCCGTTACCTTCCGAGCAATCCGGTTCGTATAAACGTAAACAATATGACGGATAATATCTTATCGCTCGTATCTTTCATCTCTGTTCCGAAGAATAAAAACAACTTGTGGAGTGTAAATAAGTCACAACTCCTTCTGAAGCATATAAACAGAACCCAGTCATAACACCTTTGTTTTGAAAGGTTAATCTCAGTTCAAAAGAACTTAAACAATCTTTGTTATGGTAGGAAATGGTAGTGTAGCAGGCAGTGTTGGTGTCTCACAGTCCAGTCTGTAACGTTAAAGCATTGGATATATGTGCCAGTCGGTTTAATTTAAGAATGGACATCATCGCAAAGCAGCTTTACAAAAATGTATCAATTCCGGATTGAAAAAAAATTAGACGGAGGCGACAGTCGCATGGAAAATCTCCTTCCTTGATGACTCAGTGGATCAGTGGTTAAAGGCTATTGGTTACTGATCAGAAGGTCAGGAGTTCAAGCCCCAGCACTGCCAAGCTACCACTGCTGGGCCCTTGGGCAAGGCTCTTAACCCTCAATTGCTCAGTTGTATAAATGAGATACATGTAAGTCACTCTGGATAATGCCGTAACTGAAAAAATGTAAATGAAGACATGAGGAGGAAACCTCGAGCGGAACCAGACTCGAAAGGGAGCCCGTCCTCATCGGGGTGACGACGGATAGTTCGATTATAAATAATTTCATTTCTTAACACGTATCACTTCTGCTTTTATAAACTCTTTTTACAAAAATTCAATCTAGAACGTGTTGTACGAGTTTAGGAAGCTAAGACCCGTTAGCTTATCCAAAGAACCCTCAGGACTCTGTTGTATTGATGTGGGTGGTGAAATCTGTGTTCTTCTTGTATAATAGAATAAAATGCAGACCAGGGTTTTGTTTTGTAACCTGCTGTCCTGAACTCGTCAAGGCTCCCTGTCAATTAGAACGGTCGTGTCTCTCTTCCACCTCGTCTCCCTCTGTAGATCTGTCTGTATCCCTTCCTGTCTGCTCTCACTCCCGCCATCCTTCTGCCTTTCAGGGAAATTTCACTTCTGTCCTCTCACTTCTCTCGTACGTATCGAGGTACGCTGTCGGTAGACTGTAAATTAAATGACCGCGTCGATTCTGATTGGTCAGAAGGCGGCAACTTTCTGTAAAAAATTTCCAGCAGGGCTTTGTGGTTCGTTTGGTAGTCCATCTGTTACCATGAGCACTTGGTCAGCCACAAGAAACCGCCACAGGACCACCACTACGCAGGTGTTAATTGGGCAGTGGACCATTCTCAGCACAGCAGTGACACCAACATGGTGGGGTATGTGTTGCTGGTAGGAGTGCATCACTAATGCTGCGATTTTTTAATCTCCAGCAGCATTTCTGAGGTTAGACACAGACAAAGATTCAGTACACTCCTAAGCGAATACAAATACAGTACAGATACAAATAGGAGATCCACTATACTGTTTTTTTCTCTTCTTTATGGAAAAGCTTGAAAGAAAGCTTCAGACTTTTGTGTGTGTGAGTGTGTGTGTGTGTGTGTGTTCCGGGACTGGCATCCCACAGGACAAAACAAAAAAAAGACCCGAGAGGCAGGTTTTTACTTTGATTCGAAGCTTGAAAGGCGCCAGGGTTGCCAGCTTTCCACATAATTCCAACCCCAACTACAAGTCAAAAATCTCACAAAAAAGACTCCCAACATACTCGGGCAGAGGAAAGCGTAGACGCATGTTTCTTTTTTATTCCCCCCCTCTCGGGCTTTGTGTGGGGAACAAGTTAACTGTGGTGCGCGCGCATTTCTGAGCCTGTGTATTAAAGGGACGTTCATACGTACAGTGACTCGAAGCGACCGGAGACCTCACGTTTTCAACGAGAACTGCCGACTAGATGTGGGCGTGTCCAGCGACGCGACGAAGTTGAGAAAAGTTGAACATTATGCAAATTTGGAGCGATCGGTGCAGCAGCTACCAGTTGGAGAAGACGGGAGAGAGCACGTGAACTGCGATCCACCGTGCTGCCTGCGAATCCGGATATCTTCGTGGACCCAGACAGTCCGGCGCTCGTGCTTTCGTCGGAGATAGATCGGCGCAATGCCAAAGAGCTCACACACGCTGCTTCTTCTTCATCTCGCCAGGGTATTTTCCATATATACACCGGTGAACTTTATATACAAACGCTCTCCCTCCAGATTGCTTAATCTTAGGAGCAAGAAACCTGGTTTGTTGTCAAAAGTGGAATGCGAGTTGTGCCACCCACTTATAAAAATGTTACTATGGTAACCAGTAGTAGGAACGTCTACTAGCCACTTCGTCTACTAGCCACAGCGACTGACGACTTGCATCGATAAAGATCACTGTACGTGTGAACGCACCTTTATAGTAAAAGTGTCTGGTTTCACTGCTGCGTATGCTGATGTTGTTGTCTTTTGCATCGTTTCATCAATTCAGATAGGAAACACGTTAAAATCCACCCACATTTCATCCTGGGAAAGAAAAAAAAAAAAACCCTCCACTGCTATTGTCACAGCTCTGCTTCTGTGGCCTGAAGGCCTGCAATCTGCTTTCTCCTGTTTGCCTTACCGGGATGATATGAATCCTTTCTGCCGCCTGAGAATGATTTGTTTTCTTTTGTCTCATGTCCAACTGATGAATCACCGTCTCAGTGCACATCCGCTCTGTCGGGTCAGTATTTCTTTGTTTTGCATTAAAGATTTCTGAAGTGGTGAGCATTCCTTACCCTGACGTGTCTGTCTCTGTCTCTCGATCTCCTTCTCTCTCTCTCTCTCTCTTTGCCTTATTCCCGTTTTCGTCCTCTGTTTGTCTCGATCTCGTTTGCTCTGTCTTTGAATCATGGCTGTGTCTGCGTCGTCTTTTCTCTTTCTTTCCCTGTAGATTTCACGTGAGCAGTAACTACTGCGAAAATCCTGCACTGTAGCACTCAGCACTCGGGCATGACAGAATGTCTCTTTTAATCAAATAACACCGTTACTACCTGATAAGGAAGATGGTTATGCAGTGTCATGGCAACCCATTGGGATTACATTGTAAACTTTACAACTTTTGTTTTGTAATAACATAGGGCTTAGCGTACGACTTAATCAGTCCGTACGTTCACACGGACAACAATAATCCGACATTAACTCGATTAAGACGATACTCTGATTAAGAAACTAGCACGTAAACAGCGATTATTCATGACCTTAATCTGATTAAAGTCATACTCGAAGTAAACACAAATTGAATTAAGACGTGTGGAGTATTCCTGTTTTAGTCGTATTATCGATGTGTCCGAAACTGCATACTTACCTACTATATAGCAGGTGAAATACATGTATAAAGGTAAGTACGCGATTTGGGACGCAGCCCACGGCTTCAAGCGGTCGTCTATTTGCACGTACAGCACGATAAATAATTAACCGCACTTGAAGCTTTCGGAAAATTAAAAATAAAAACACCCAAAACTGTATACGGGTCCATAACGAAGACCGACTGTATATCGATAACGTGAGATCCTGGAGGGACGGCGGACTGCGTGGCGCGGGGACGTAATGACGTGTGCTGTTAATGTTCTACATGTAAAACGGGAACATGACAGGAATATTCTAAAATGTAAACACCTTAATCAGAATATTGTCTCAATCAGAATAAGGTCAATAATTGGATTACTGCCGTCTGTGTAAACGTAGTCCCTGTCCTTTTCTAGCAAAGTGTCTGAGGTAGCATCGTGTTTGCGCCCTCGGGGGGGGAAAAAAAGCTAAAAAAGTAAGCACTTGCCAAACGTTTTGGCTACGAGCTGTGATGTATTCTCTTCACATTGCATCTAAAAGATATTAATCGAGTCTAGCTAGCATTATTTGCTCTCGAGGTAAATGCATGTTGTGCTTTTATTTAAAAGCTATTAAAAAAAAAAAAACCCTGTTCTTTTAATCGCAGTTTTATGCGTTTCTAATCTGTTCGATTAATGTGAGGCATTGAAAAGAAGCAAATAATCCCTAAAGTTTGTCTTTAACCACCCGTAAGTACAAAAAAAATTTAAAAAAAAATAAAAAAGACTGAACATGTCTCACAAACAAGAAGCTCGTAGGCTTTGTCTTCACTAATGTAGATAATTGTTTCATCCGCTGTTAAATGTTCCATGCTATGCTGCCATTAGGGCTCACATGGGCCTAAATAATGGTGCATTGCGTACTATATATACACCACAGAGCTAAAGTTACCCGTAAAGTGCTCCGCTGCTGGAAAGATACTAATGGAGGGATGCTGGGTTTACAGATGAACCTAGCCAGCTGCCCTGATTTAGACACCGGAGCAAGGCTGTTTTTGATGTAATGTATAGATACAGAGCAAGAGTGCGTTATGCCCCAGAGATACGCTACTGCTGACATTTCTCTTCTTGCTTATTTACGGGTTTTTTCCTTCCCCTTTTTTTTTTCTAACTGGTTTTCGAAGCCATATTTTTTCCAGTAACGGTCCGCCGTGGGCACGGGCAGTAAAGGCCGGAGTTATCCATCACCGCTAACTTTTTTTTTTTTTTTTTTTTTTATACCTCCAGTCTTCTAGGCTGCTGACTCGAAATCAGTGGCACGAGGCTGTTTCGAAGAGCGCAGCTCAGGGTTTCGTTACCGTCGTCCGTTCCCGGATCGGAACGAGAGAGAGGAAAAGCAAGAAGTGCAATTTTAATTGCTGTGCCCAGCTCCCTGGGCCATCAGGCGCAACCTGACCAAACACTTGCGAGTGCTGAGGCAGCGATTTCAGGATGAGAGGGAGAGAAGTCAATTTTTTTTTTGTTGTTATTGCAGACCCTGTCACACTTGGGTTGTTTTTTTTCTCGCCAAGCACTTGACAAGTCAGGATGCAGGAATGCTCCAGATGCCGGAACGTCCAAAACGCCGTCCTACTTATTAAAACCTGCTACGGAGCAGTATGTATTTATACTAATATTGGCAAGTGGACATTTGGATGTACTACATCGTTAGCTTGATGTTTTGAGCTAGTCACATTCGTATAAATGTGCGTGGACAATGTCTCAAATGCTGGCCTATTCACTGCACAGTGCATTGTGGGTATTCTGGCACATGAGTATGGATATGTCGAAAGATTCACTCTCTATTCACTGTACAGGCCATGCATGGTCTTCAAATGGTACAGTGAATTATGGGTATTCAGAATCCACTTGTACGGTACTGACCAAAGATGCAAGTAACTGCCATCTTCATACTCTTTAAGATCTTATTTAAAACTGGGCTTTTTTTTTTTTAAAGATCATGCATGGATAGTTAATAAGGCTCTCTGCTACGTGTCTTTGATATTTCGAACTGCTGAGTGGGCCCGTGAGCTCACGCCCTTCTCTGTTCTCATTGGTACTGTGCCAGAGCCGGGGAGATAAGAGCGTCCTGCTAAAACGGCCGGCTGGTCAGCTCCTCAAAGCCAAGGGAGCGGAGCGCATGCTTTCATTATCAGCTAGGTGCAGCTGGGGGAAGCGGTTCAAACGGAACCGAGGTGAACCGCTAAAAGCCCATTTGGGGTTAATCCTGCATAAAGATTTGCCTTCTCACTGAATGTTCCATCGTTCGGCCTGAGAGTTTGCCGAGGAGGGACTCGATTCTATAAAGGCCTTTCATTCATGACAAGTTATAATTAATTCGGAAGAAGATTTATTTATTTTTTTTTTTAATACATCGGTAGAATTATTTCTGAAAGTGCTAATTAGGGCAACGTTTATAACACGTACACAGTCGTTTGGATTGTTACAATCTTGTTCCGTCGTGAACGTGCGACCGCAGGAATGAACTCCGCGATATCCGGAGGAGCTTGCGGTTTTTCCAAAATGACTCCAGATTTTTCCGGAGGTCCGAGACGAGACGCGTCACGTGACTGCATCACGACGCATTTACCAACAAGCATCGCTGCAAAAGAAACTATTACGTGCGATTGGAATTTCGGCAGCTCAAGTAGTTTTCTACTAAGAAGAAGAAAAAAAAACAAGAATCGAGCAAAGGAAGAGGATGTTTTTGTGCTTTTATGTATTTAAATACATAGATTATTGACTAACATGTTGTAATCAAACCCGTTTATAATACCATGTAAGAGCTCGAGTCCATTTTTATCCAATAAAATATGGATCTCAAATCATTTGACATTCATGTCACGTTATAATGCATTCATAAGGTATTCTATATACCCCGCTGCGTGTCTTTGATATTTCGAAGTGCTGAGTGGGCCCGTGGGCTTGCACCATCCTCTGTTCTCATTGGTACTGGGCCAGAGCTGAAGAGATAAGGGCGTCCTGCAGCGCTGGCTAAACCGGGGTGGTATAATGCGGCACTGCACACAAAGACTCTGTACTGTTGAATGATGTCACACTTTTTATCCATTTCTACTTACATTTAATGTTGAGACTGCTAGATATATTACTGAGATATGAACCCGCGATTTGAATTACACCCAGTACGATCACCGTCCGAGTCGTGATGTTATAAAAAAACACCGTCTGACCAATCCGATTTGAGGATTCTACAGCACTGGGGTATAAATACAGTGGAACTCGGTGCAAGTTTGGCATGGCGTATGATGTTTATTCATAGACACGCTGAGAGAGTATCAAAAGTATCCTTGTGCGGTTTTTGATCTTTATACCAGACGCCAAAAAACGTTATTTCCGTCTGTTTTGGAGGTGCCCGTGTTCAGCATTGAATTTATTTGTGATGTCACGCTCTACAGTAGTGGTTAATGGCTCATATCGCTCGGGGTTTTAAGAGTCGGCGGTTTTCCGTATGTATTTCTTTTTTTTTTTTTTTTTGCCTAGCCTACTAGGTTTAAATGTTATATTTTTTTATTGTGGAGTTGTATATGGTGTTTTACTGTTGTGCTGTTCAGTTCATCTCTCTACCAATGTTATTGTAGGGAGGTGGGAATTGTTTGCTCAGCATGGGGCTCACACCCCTTCCATTTCCCATCACCCTGCTCACCAGCAGCTAAACACAGAGGCCCTGTTTACACTAGTGCGTTTTCGTTTTTTAAAACGCGTAACTGTTGCTACGGTTACGCCTGTTGTCTACACTACTCGGACTACTTTCGGAAACGCCGAAGACCCCGTTTTAGTTTGGAGACTCCGGGCTCGCGTTTCAGTGTAAACCGACCAAAACGAAGACTCCTGAAAACAAACGCGTGGCTCCGCCCACACTCGCCCCCTGATCGGGTCTTCTGGTTCATCACGTAGCCTTCCCTGATTCCTCAAGCCCCTACCATATGAACGTTACTCTACCTTGATCGTATACACAACAACACGGAGACTGAACCGCAAGCTTCGCTGGCGTTGTCGTCATTCTTAGCAGCCATTGTTCCGTTAAGTCCTGTATTTTATAACACCGCAGCTGCGTACATGCACAAGAGGCGAGCTACGATTAGAGCAATCGCAAACAAATCTAATTTCAAGCGGCGTGGAACACCAGCTTGTTGTGCCTGCCAGTGACTAGCAACCAACTTGCTGTTTAAACTTGCATGCGCATGCCCAGTGTGCACGGATGGTCATGTGACCTGCATTTCCGGTCGTGTAATGTGCACAGAGGTCGTTTCTGAAACACAGCAGAAACGCCAGTGTTGACAAGTATCGTTTTCATTTTAAAACGCCGTTTTAAAACAAAAACGCTCTAGTGTAAACAAGTCATGATACTCTACACACAGAAACCCAACAGTGTCCTGATAAATGAATTCATTTGTTTAACCCGATCAAGAAATCCGAGGATTCCTGCGTCAAATTTCCCAACATCACAAACGATTCAGTCGAGCTGAATATTATTTCCTGTCTTGTAGAGCTTTTTTTTTTTCAAAATATTTTTATTGAGAAAGAAAACAAACTTCCTGTCACATAGCAACAATACCATTCTCATTTTTTGTTATACTTACATATACACACATACATACACACATACGTACGTAGTGTAGAAAAGGAAAACAAAATTAAAGAGTGCAATCAACTAAACAACCCCGCCCCCTTCCCCTCCCACCCCGGCTCATCATGGCTAACCAATATCTATACCTGGTAATGTATAGATTGTAAAACCAACAACAGCCACAAAAATTCAAATGGGAAGTGTCTGTAACTCCATAAAATATGAAATAAAGGGTTGCCATTTATAAAAAAAACAAAACAAAACAAAAAAAGCTTGTCAGTACAACCCCTCATCGTATATTTTATTTTCTCGAGTTTTTTGCAGAGCTTTTTTGACGGCTCTGTGGTTGAAAGTTCCCCCTTCACAGCGGCTTTTATCCCACGGTTTGCACGTGGAGAACATTTACGCGGGCCGTCCGACGTACAATCCGCACGTTGAGCCACGGCGTTAAAATCGACTCAGAGGTCCGTGCAGCCGTACGCGTATCCGGCCCCCGAGCGAATATTTCAACGATCACGAAACAGCACGGTTTCTAACGTAACCGATGACTTATTCATCTTCATATGTCTGTTGGGCTGCACAGACATTATTTTTTTTTTTACAGTCTTCACCAAAGAGCAGCTGTCATGCAGAAAGTTTTGAAGGGGAGGTCTTAGTGACGTTATGACTAAATCACATATTATATCATTTATATTCAATAAAGAGGGAAAAAAAGAAAAGGCTGGTGAAGGAATGAACGTTGTTATTTATATGATTGCATTAATGGTTCGTTACAGGTGGAGATAAATGGCTGTTCGGTCGTGATGGTACCAATTCTTCAGCAAGAATTAGCAAAGATTTCTGTGTCACGATAACTGACACACTGCAGCTGGCAACCACAGGATGTGTTTTTCCCCTTTTATTGATTGAAATAAATTTTTTTTTTTTTAAACGGTTTTACATCCTGCTCCGATTTTTTTTCTGTCATAGGATTTTAGTGTCATTACCATCAGATGAAAAGCACCGGTAGCCGTAGATTTCTAGACTGATAGCTCATTGCTATCTAATCTCTCCCAAACACACTTTCTCTCTCTCTCTCTCTCTCTCTCGCTTTCTTTCTTTCTTTCTTTCACTCTCTGTCTCAGTGCTCCAGCTCATCACTGCTGTGAGATCGCAGAGCTGTTTACTCATGCTGATAAGCCAGATTGCTATCAGAGGGCCTGAGCTGATTGCTCAGATTGCCGTCAGTGATCTGTAGGCAAAAAAAAAAAAAAAAAGAAAAAACAGAGCACACTTCATTTGGCATTCCACATGCAGCCGAGCGTGTGTCTCTCTCTCTTTCTCTCTCTCTCACCTTTTTTTTTTTCTTTAACAGTTTTAACCGCCGTCCATCACGAGAAATCCACGAGGACCGAGTCCCGGATTCACACCCGTATACTGTGCACACTTTCTTTTTAGAATCGTAATTAAATAGAGCATTAATGAATGAATAGTTTTATCAGAAAAGGAACTTTAAAAAAAAAAAGAAAAGAAAAGAAGCTATGTCGTTATTTCACGTATTCACCAGAATCGATGAACAAAATAACGTCTTAACATCTCCGGCCCTGTAGTTAGTTGCTGGTCCGATAAGATACTTCTAGATGAATCATTTGCATAAACGCGTGTGATTGGATAAACTGCGTAAACAGGAGAAATCGCCCCATTGATCCGTTTCGCAAAAATCCACACCGATGGTTGTTCCTGGTTGCGTCCGATGCAGGAGCGTCTGAGAAGGGTCCGCTGTCGTTATACAGTACAAGAGCGGCCTCTAGAGGTGAAATAAAAACTATCACTGAGGAATTTTGTCGTGATATTTGAAGTGTTTTTTATTCATTGTGGATGTCTCGATTTTTTATTTGTTATGTGGAGTGCTAGTTTTTCCTTCAGTTTGGATCTATAGCTTATTTACTTTAATATTTATTAACAGTTAATATTTCTAGATTTATTTTTATTTGAAAAAACTATAGTACATTTTCATGGTACAGTCAGTGCTGTTTATTTTTGTAATAAAGCTCAGCAATATTTTACTCCGAGTATTCAGTATCGATTTTTAAAATATCGGTTGATTAATCGTTTATCGGAATCGGTAAAATCCACTATCGGTCGACCTCTAATATACAGATGGGGAATAAACGGAATGGTTCTTGTTGTTTTTTTTTTTTCGTTGTTTTTTTTTTTAATGCATTGCTCTCATCGGCTTTCCGACAGCGTTTCGTTTTCGATCTGTTGAAATGCTTTTTCACGTCCAGACCGCGGTCTGCTAGTTGACGAGCCGTGTTTTTACAATCAAAGGCTACATCCGTATTAATCCGGATAGAGACCTGAACTCTGTAGTTCCGTTTTAAAAAACGCTCTCCGTCTGCACTAACCTTTTCCAAAAATTGCTTGTCCACACTTAAACGTCTGAAAACGCGTATATCCCTATACCACGCTTGAGTAAAAACAGAAGAAGCTTTGACCTGCATTATTTCCGTCAGGCGATCTGAAGGTTGTACAAAGTGACATTAATCCCTAACAACGCTGTGAAAATGGATAGCAGGCACAGCAACCGTACTACAATGTTGTCCAATATCCTGTTTGTTTTTTACTTGAATGGGTCACATGACTATCGATACATATTAATATCTCCGTTTCCCCAGTCCACACTACACTATCCGGATCAACGTGGACGCATTCTTAGGTGATTCAATAAAACGGCTACGAGAGTGAGCAGTGCAAAGCTGCACTTGTTGACATTAAGGTTAGGGGCGGGGTTTGTGATCATACCTCTTCCTACAACTTCTTTCTTATGACCTGGAAGGAAACCTAATTACATCACCCTTGTGTAGTTGAACCCCACCCCCAAGATAATGTTAGATCTGGTGCTGATCAGTAAACAGAATATGGCTCAGTATTTTGCAATAGTTCCTAGGTTTAGGGTTAAAGAAGACATGGTGTGTGTGTGTGTGTGTGTGTGTGTGTGTGTGTGTGTATAGCGGACATTGTGTGTCATGCCAGCCTCCGACGTGTGCAGCCCTTTTAATTAGGCTCTTAAGGTTTCGGGGGGGTGGGGGAGGGGGGATTTCAGAAGAGCTTTTCCTGTTTAGTAGTCAGTCTCTCCACTGCAGAGCTTAATAAAGGCCTGCCTTGGCAGAAAGAGTCTGTGACATGAATAAATAATTGTGGCGTCTTCACTGAAGCGCTTTGCATCACCCCCTTTATTTTTCTCCACGTGGTTTGTTTATTTTTCTCATAGCAAGAAAAGACAGCAGTGGTGGGTTTTATCCTGTGTGTGTGTGTGTGTGTGTTTGCCCATTATTGCTTTATAGTACAAGACTCTCCATGTGCTTATTAATCAGCTCCCATTGTTGGCTCAACCAGTGCACCACAAATTAGGGACTAAAATTTCCGCCCCCTTCATTCGTGCTGGAAAATGAATTACGAGGGAAAAATGGTTATGATTTTTAATTCCCGAGACAGATTATGCTAATATCATGTGTTGGGTGGTGAGATAGGAAAA
The DNA here is from genome assembly GCF_023375685.1 of Ictalurus furcatus. Lineage (NCBI taxonomy): Eukaryota > Metazoa > Chordata > Actinopteri > Siluriformes > Ictaluridae > Ictalurus > Ictalurus furcatus. The sequence goes on from NC_071282.1 coordinate 4,675,617, forward strand.
GGGTTTGCAGCTATTAAGCTCTTGCGTAATATGGCGTAATTAAGGACCTGACAATTTGAATATTACCAGGTAGGTTATCTCCATAAAGGAGCTGATTTAGAAATATATAGTTTAAAATTGTGAATGAATTTGTGCCAAGGCGCAAATTAATGGTGGATTTGAATTCCAACAATGATTACACCGAGTAGAGTCCTAAAATTTGATATTTGATGTATTGTCTTCAGGATGTCTGCAGTCATATACTGAAAAGTCGTTCACTTTTTTTTTTTTTTTTTTTCTCCCCATTAAACACCAACTGATGAAATCATCTTTACGTCAGTAAACATGATGCTGCTACAAACTGTCCAATATCGACGAACCATAAAAAAAAAAAGACGTTCGTTCATTCATACCTGCGGATAACGTTAATCAGTCCCAACAGGATTTCGTGACGCAGACTCATTCGAAATACGAAGAAACCTGAAAATGTCTTCTCTTCAAAAGTCGATTTACTTCAACGTTAAACAAACATCCAGCCATAAAAAGCTTCACCGGAGCAATATATTTTCTCAATTTTTTTTCTTTCTTTCTTTTAAATCTGTTTATCGGGCTTCATCACGCAAAGCGTACGCCAAGCACGTCCCTGTAAGTATGACAACCGTAACGCGTTAGAACGCGCGCATGCATGTAAACGTGCGATTTAAATTACGATTGTTCAACATGAATCAACAACTTCTGACCAATCAGATACAAGAATTCGAATTGTTGTTTTTTTTTTAAAAAAAAATGCCGGATGGTTTTAAAGTTTCGATATTTCTCTGTATGTTGCTATGACATAAATCTATTTTTATTTTTATTTTTATTTTTTTTTAAATAGGGCGGAAAGATGTTGCATTATTGCATCATAAAAAAAATAATGAAAGCCTACTGGTTATAATATGCAACTCTGATTTTTTTTTATAATGGTGTCTGAAGCCACCACATCAAGCAATTTATTATTGAATATAGAACGCGTCAAAACAGGGTTTGGGTGACTTTAATTCATAGTTTATAAGATGTCTCTCTCTCTCTCTCTCTCTCTCGCTACTTCAGGGTGAAAGCGAAGAAGGGGGTGAATCTCCTCAGCACAAAGTCGAAGAGCAGCCAGTGGAAGGTGGACTCGGAGGTGCAGTCCGGAGCCAAGCACTCCATCGCTACGGTGGAAGTCAGCAAGATGAAAGGTGTTTCTGGGTAAGATATCAATCCCTGCTGTCACCGAGTGTTTTTTCTTCCTCAAGCTCATTCCATTTGCCCGCTCTGTCTGTCTTTGACATGTAAATAGTGACGATTTGTATTGCTTCATTACACTTTTCTCAATTTCCTGTCCACCTCATTGATCCAAGTCACTTTGCTAAAACTTTACCCCTACAGAAAAGAAAGAAAAAAACACCCAACGACTTTCTGTGAAGCTCATACAGTATTTCTGAATCATTATATCTATCCCTAGAGTTCTTTATAAAATGACATAATGGTTCTGTGTATAATGTATCGTGTTTCTATACACTTAATTGTGCCTCATAATGTGTCCCTATTCGTTATAATGCTAACGAACTGTGAATAATTATAAACCTACAGTCCTGTGCAAAAGTTTAAGGCACCCTATCTTTTTTTGTTTTTGTACGAACGTTGTTATAGAACTTTATTTGATGACTTGTACATTATCAGCAGATCATTTTGTCAGTACAAAAAGCATTTTAGATTCCCAAACATTCGTTTTCCAGAACCAAATTAAATGTTACAGAAAACTGTTTGTATGTCAGTAAAGAAAACAGCATATCAAGTGGTAATAGACCGCATTTCAGACAAAAAAAAACACAAAACAAAACAATGATTTTGCTGAAAAAAATAAAAAGCAAGTGCGACAGTCAAAGTCTCCGAAGAAACTTACAGCTCATTTCCTTAGAAAACTGCACACTGCACAAATTCTACCTGAGACTACTTTTCTTTTTTTTTTTAAAGCAACCGGTCGTCACACCAGATACTGCCTTTGTTTCATTTATGACTGTTTACCGCTCTTTCTAGTATTTCTTTATAATGGAGATACTTTGATATTTGAGATATTATAATGAACAGAATAATTTCGTTATTTTGAAGGCATCTTTGCTCTACAAGATTTCTTTGCATGTGCCCAAGACTTTTGCACAGTACTGTATGACTAACATTTATACCGCACAGCTGTTACATTCTCCATGTTGACTCATTTTCTGTAACAGCAGCTCCGACAGTAGTTCCAGCTGTTTATGTTAATGCACTCTTTCTATTATGGCATAGTTTCCATAGTAACAGTTAGAATTTTTTTTTTTTTTCTTTTTTTTTTTAAAGAATGGATGTTATTTAACCCTCTACTGCATGAATTATTACATTTACATAAAAAAAAAAGTTTTATTGATTTGTATTCCTAGTTTATTAGTTGATTATGTGCAATGGTGGAAAGTATCCTGTATTGAAAAAATAGCACAAAATATCACATTGCAGATGAATGAGTTGTTGCCATATGGCAACACCGTGCAGTAAAGGGTTAACAACGATATGGTGACGCTTTCTGTTGATTTAATATTTTTGGAAGGAGGCTCCAGTGTCCGCGCTTTATAACCGAAACGTTTCCACTGTCTCAGTAACGTTAAAGCTACTGTGTTGTGTTTTGTTTTGGGGGGGATTTAAAGGTTTGTTAACTTCAACAGAGAGGAAGAAATCAGGGAACAATGTACATGATGACCTAACAAATCAACATAACATTAAATGTAACTATAAACGGATAAAAAAAAAAAAGCATCGTGCCGTCCATTAATAAATGAAAAACTGGAATTGTTAACAAATTGCTTTGGAAAACAGGAACGAGGAGGAAAACACTTCAAGACGTGCAGCTGTAGGAAAATAATAAACGTCAGGGTGGTAACAGTAACTCAACAGGCTGCATTATTATTTATAATTAATTATTTACCTCTTACATCCCACCCAAAAGTCTTTTATTCCTTACTTAAAAAGTCCTTTGAGTAAAGTGGCTGCTGTTTTTGTTGTTGTTGATGTAATATATAGTAATAATAACACTTAATTCCTGATTAATTAAAAGAGCAGAAGTTTACTGTCAAAAAAAAAAAAGAAAGGGAAAAAATTGGACGCTTTATTCTACAAAATGCAAAAATGACATTAATGATAAATTTTTGGAACTGTAGTGTTTAATAAGGAATAATTAAACATTCTTGTTACCTGGAGCAAATAATTATGAATAAATATCACAGCTGCTTTATTATTATTAGTTAAAATAATAATAATAATAATGTAATAGTGCAATAATAATGTCTCGAAGTTATTTCAAGCACATTATTAGAGCTTCATGGGGCATTATTACAGTTCAAAACAAGACGCATTACCTACTTATCATCAATTAAAAGCACAGTTCTAGTCATTGATGAACACAGGCTTCATAGAAAGTGCTACCAAACTTTTTTAATTTTACAAGGCTAGGGTTCAGAATGTTCTGGCCTACGAGACATCACTGCAGTTCGGCCATAAAACAATGTGAAACGCCTCGGGCATTAGAAAGCGCTATTAGGCTATTACCATGAAATGCTGAATATGTAACTGCAATCTGACGAAGCACAAGGTCAAACACTGTGATATAAAAGAGGGGCAAAGCCGGCACGTACACTGACGGTGTTAATGACAAAATTTCGCCTAATGGGTCACACTAACCTAATCGAACCCTGAGGTTTGACCAAACAACTGCTCTGTAAAATACTACAAAAAAAAATAATAAAAACACGGTTATTTTGGAGTATGATCAAGCAGCACTCATTTTTCAAAGAACTATGGATAATTAATCTGGTAATCTTGCGTCAAATACACACGACGTGAAGTGATCTTTAGGAAATAATGATGCGATTGTTTACGTTTGAGTGAAAATGTTTGCACCCCCCCCCCCCCGGACAACATGAACAAGACGTTTCATTTATATCAACAAGCAATTTCATTTATGTCAACAAAGACTTTGATTGTGTTTCACAGCTGTTTATTATCAATGAAAAATAAAGCTGTGCAAATATTTAATATTTATATGTTAAGCAATTATAGGTAAGAAAAAAATAATCCCCCCTCCCAACCGCCCTGCATCTTCTTCCTGCCATATCTATCTTCAAGAGTTCCACGTTTCATTTAAAAGTAGTCGTAAAGCAGTGGATACAGGGCTTATTCACCTCCTTGAACATTTCCACGTAGACCTGAAATGGAATAAATTGGGATTATGTAGCAAGAATCAACATGAAGTAGATCAAAGTACTTCTCTGACTAATCCCAGTCACTGATTCTTGGGGAAGGAGGAGGTTACCATATATCCTCTCCATGTTTTAATATTGTGATTTAATAGTGGTCTGTTCAACATTTAGGATTTTATATATTATAATCGAATCTTGATTGATACTTTTCCAGAAGTTTGTCCCAGACTTTTGTGGATATCTTGTTGGATATATGTTCTCTAAGAAACTCTGGTTATTATGTGACTTCCGAAGCGTTTGAACTTTTCTGTGTGTGAATAATTTTGCACGCTATATCGATTTCAGTGTTGTTGGCTATTTTGTGTAGCTTTAAGATACGTAATCCCAGTTAAGTCTATTTCAGTTCCACTACAAAATGGGCAAAATGTGAAGGGGTGAATACTTTTAATAATACAAGGCACGGCATATCTTGTTCGTATTCTTGGGGCGAACTTTTGCAGCCTGTATGATGGCTACGTAATCGTCAGTTTTAATGGATGTTGTCAGTAATTGGTTCATCCACCGTTTAACAAATCGAGCCATCTCGGAGCAGTTCAGGCTTTTGAATTAACGTTATGTGGATATTTACGGTGTGCTGTTTTTATTTGTTTGGTTAGTGATATCTTATGAACCTGAAGGCCATGTGACTTTTCATCCTCTAATTATACAATATAGAAGGATTCCTAATTGGGCATTTTAGGTGTCCAGACAGCAGCTTAACCCCTTTGATTTGATTGATGGCGTAGTGGTTAGCATGTTTGCCTAGCACCACCGGGGTTCAAATCCCACCCCCGCCCTGTGTGCACGGAGCTTGCATGTTCTCCCTGTGCTTCAGGGGTTTCCTCTGGGGACTCCGGTTTCCTGTCCCAGTCCAAAGACATGCACTGTAGGCTGATTAGCATTTCCAAATTGTCCATGGTGTGAATGGGTGTGTGTGAGATTGTGCCCTGCAATGGGTTGGCACTCCGTCCACACCGTCCCCCCACCTTGTGCACAGAGTTCCCTGGGATAGGCTCCAGGCTCCCCACAATCCTGTGTAGGATAAGCAGTATGGAAGATGGATGGATGGATGATGTAAGACTTTACAACAGCAAAAAGAAAAAAGAAAGAAAGGAAACAAAGTAAGCTCTTGAAGTATGGATCCCGGCGTTTCATGTTCAGCTTGTGAGAGCTCCAGGCATTATTTTGGAGATAAAGCAGTCCTCAAAATACGAGGCCAGACAGCACAGACAGCTTTTCCTTTACCGCTGACCAAAGTCAAAATCGATAAAACACAAAAGTATGGAGTCATACAAAAGTCTAATGGTCTTCTCATTTTCTTCCCTTGCTCCATTTCCATTTCCGCACATTATTTTCTTCGTTTAAAACCCTCCCAGTTATATAATCCAGCGACGTCCCGTCTCTCCTCTTCTCGAATCGGGCGAATGGGTGTATAATTCTTTCTTGCGTTCCTTCTTCTCTTTGCTTTGCTGCGAGCTGTTAAAATGCAATAAAGATGATGAGATCCCGAAGCTATCTCGATCCAACTCCATCCTGCTAAGTGCAATACCTTTAATGGGGACCCTTTTTTTTTTTTTTGCGATGGCACATTTAACAGTGATGTAGTTCTCCTTTTTTATTCCCCACATGCAGGGTTCAGTATATGCTTAAGATAATGTGTTAGGTTTGGCTGCTTTATAAATTTGCCCTTAAAAGCAGAGGTAATTTCGGAGAAATATGCGTCAGCCGTTAATAAAGTAATTTAGAAACACACGCTGCCTTGATTTTTTTTTTTTTATATTTTTTTATGTACATATATTTATATAAGCACACCATTCTCCTAAAAATATTAAAGTTATATAATACAGCTTTCTCCTAGAAAATCGAATGCACCATCATTCAGCCACCTCCACAAGGATAAAAGGATCATAATAATAAATAAAGATGACATTATCATGAGCTTGTTGGAAACTTCACAAAGTGAACTGTCAGTCTTGTTTACTTACCCGCACCCCCACTCCCCCAATCAGCACTGACAGTTTCAAAAGCGTCAATTTAATCAGAGCTCCTTGTTTATAAAGAGCGCTTTCAAATGTCCATATCTTTAATGAGCACGGAAGATAAATACATTTACGATCAGCTGAGTCAGATTTAAACTCAAGTTTAACTGCAGTTGCTGCTTCTATCCGAGTTTGGTGTGGGCTGCTTGTTAGCAAGACGCACGTTGGACTCGTTTTAGACGCTCGAGTAAGTGCTCTTTTCTGTCTTCTCTTACAACACTAAACCAAGTGTTCCCCCGAGTTTCAAACCCAGATGAGTGAAAATATAGACAACAGTGTGAGAGAAGTTACCGTCCCAGTGGTTTTAGGCACGTTATGGAGTTCCTGGCGGAGGTAATAGTTATAGCCTACATACATGTTATGGTCATGTGACTTGCTAATGATCGGGTGTAGCTTTCCGAGTCCTACGACAAGATTAAAACAACCAGTTGGTATTAAAACGGAGTACACGTGCATATATATCGCTTATCCCGTGCAAATCGATCCAACGTCATCTGGCAAAATTACTTTAGTTTTACTAACAGACGTGCATAGAAAACGTACTTTTTTCAACCCCCAGGCAATTTTTGTTTGTTTGGGGGGTTTTGGTCACAGACAAGCTTCCAAAAGTTCAAAAAAAGGTTTGACTTTTCTCAAAAGTACGCTTTGTTGCTGACGTTAAGTGCTTTATTAACTCTTGACCAATCAGTGTGCAAGTTGGGGGGGGGGGGGGGTAGGGGGTCAAGAAAAACAAAACATAAGGGCTTTATCCGTCCATTCACTCCTACACCGGGCCATGGGGTGCCTGGAGCCTATGCCAGGGAAATCGGGGTACAGGGCAGGGGACACATTGCAGGGCACAATCGCGCCCACATTCACACACCATGGACAATTTGGAAATGCCAATCAGCCTACAGCTCATGTCTTTGGACTGGGGAGGAAACCAGGTTTCCCAGAGGAAGCCCCCGGAGCACTGGGAGAACATGCAGACGGAATTCGAACGCCCAACCCCGGAGGTGCGAGGCAGACGAGCTAACCTCTCTCCATCGTGACCTCCAGGGGAGAGAGAGTATGCCGTCCCTCCCAACCAGAGCACACGGCCAATTTTACTCTCTAGACTCCAGGCCACGGTTCGTCGAGAACATCGGAACTGGCAGTTGACGTCCCACCGTCACCATGGCTGCGTACAGTCAAGCCACACAAGTAGCTCCTCTAGGGGCTCTAGCTATCTAGGACTGGTGAATGTTATGGTTACAGTGTTGTTTGTTTGTTTGTTGCTCCAGCCAGTGCTTTATCCAAAAAACTAAAATAGTCAAGTGTATAGAGAGATCCTGTTGTGACATGCAGAACTACACCAGAGACACGAATCCTTCTTGATTGAATATGTTTGGGTTTTTTTTTTTTTTCAGCACCGTCTCCCTGTCAAAACAAGAAATAATATCACTTTGTGTTGCAAACGTCCGTGTTTATAACCGCTGTGTGAAATCTGTGCACGTCAAATGGCCTTACTTTCTAGCCATCTACCTTCACGTCTTCCTCCGTGCTGTAATGGAACTTCAGTGACAGGTGTACTGCGGCTTCATTAAATTGTTAAATTACAGAAGTGACTTTCACACGGCTGGTTGTGACACGCTCGCCGAGCTGCTCGGCTTCGCTCGCGCAGAGCCCGGCCAATTTAACAGTTGATCAGATGAGCAATCGGAAAGCAGGTGCTGATGTTCAACGGAGGACTTTTTGGGGTTTTTTTTTTTTTTTTTTTGCTTCGAATGAAAAACATTTTGTAATTGTGTGCACATTAATCGACTAAACTTTACAGCCATGACTTTGTGTCTTGTTTGAAATGGCTGAAGAAGAAAACTTACCAAAGACAATGATCAAATATTTTACATCCCTTATGAAAATATAATTAGCTTTTGTAGAAGTGCATTAAATAATAATAATAATATCTCAGAAAATGTCATATCAACTGAAAAAATCGGTTAAAAATCTGTTTATTTGAAGAATCCACCGAACAAGTCCTAGCGTCAGCTGTATAGAAACAATAGCCTATTCGAATGAACACATTAGCTGCGTTCACGCCGTGTCGTAATTACCGTAATGCCGAGATTCCGACTTTATAAAAAGGGTTCGCATCCTCGTAGAGCTTGTAATTACAACTTGTAAACTAGGACGTTTCTGAACGTCATGCGGAAAACACACGGCTCCGGCAGTAAAATTGTAGTTACGTAATTATCACGTAAAATTACGGCGTAATAATTCGTATAATTGACTATTAATAACGTCTGTAGCCAATTGGATCCAAGGAGTCGGATAGGCATCTAATGTCGTATGTTGCATAATTCCGAGGACGTAAACTACTCCGAGTAGAACGTCTGGGTTGTCATCTAGTAATTACGGTAATTCTGACATGGTGTAATCGCGGCCATTCATTCATTTCCTGTCCAATCAAATGCGCTGCAAAATCGGAAGTGTCCCGCCCCCAACGTTATAAACAAACATCACCTTGCCTAAAAACTATTGGCTGTTTAAACAGGACGAGGAGCCACTTATGTCCCACCCTGACGTCCTGTTCCAGTGGAAATTATGTCGACACGCTGCACGTTTCGAGGCACTTCACGTGGACTTTAAAAGTGCGACGCTAATTAGAGAAACGGTCTGAACGCAGCTGTAATTGACGTGATTTCCATGCTTTTGGACTGCTAAACGAGGCATGTACAAAATAATACGCTTTTGTGACCCATATTTCACAATAAATAAGAGTTCTCATTTGATGTGTGCATTGAAGTATACTTCAACTGTATTTCTTATACAATGTTAGTCTTTAAACTTTAAATAAATAAATAAAAGGTTAAACCTTTAACCATTTAATGTCCCTGCTGCCAGCTCTGCCGTTATGACTAGGCCTGCAGGATATTATTCTCGTTGTATTAATTCACTCACTGCCTCTCAGTTTAGTGAAAGTTTTCTAGCTAATGCTGTTGAAACATCTATCTTGAGTGCTGCAGAGTCTTCTTCTGGCCCTGATGATTTGATCGCCTTATTTTATACATTTTGCTCCAATGTTTTAGACTCCATTGCCCCTTTTAAACTGAAACAACCAAATCGTACATCTTATTACTGTCTGGACGATAATACTCGTTCTCTCAGACAGGCTTGTCGTAGAGCTGAGCGGAGATGGAAGCATGATCCGTTAACGGTGTCCTTCCAGATCTTTAAAGATTGTTTGTTTAAGTTTCAGAGTGCAGCAAAGTCAGCTAGGTCTAGGTATTTCTCCGACTTAATTGCTACACACTGTCATAGACCAAAGATCTTATTCACCACGATAAATTCAATTATTAATCCGAGTTGCCAATTCCATGGGGAACCCTCGGCTGAACTTTGTGAGAAGTTTTTAAAGTTTTTTGCTGATAAAGTAATTACCATTCGTTCTTCCTTCACTTTGCATTCATCAGACTTGTCCCCAAATTCACTGGCTTTACCAGGTTCATTTGATCAATCTGAACACGTTTCTCTAAAGGAACTGTGTGATCTGGTTAACCAGATGAAAATATCATCCACGCCGCTTGATGTTGTTCCCGCTATGCTTATGAAAGCAACCTTTTCTGAAATTGGTCGCAGTATCCAAGTGTTGATAAATTCTTCTCTGGATGCAGGGGTGGTCCCAAATTGTTTTAAGCATGCTATTGTTCAACCTTTGCTTAAGAAATAGGGTTTGGATGAAGGTTGCTTTAATAATTATCGGCCTGTCTCTAAGCTACCGTTTCTGTCAAAGCTGCTAGAGAAAGTGGTACAATCTCAATTGCTCCTGTTTTTAAACTCAGCTATGTTATTTGAACCTTTACAGTCTGGTTTCACTGCTTTTCATAGCACGGAGTCTGCTTTGTTAAAAGTGTCCAATGACATTTTACTCACAGTGGATGCTGGTAAAAAGACAGTGTTGATGCTACTAGATCTTACAGCTGCCTTTGATACTGTAGACCATTACATACTTCTCTGGCGCTTAGAGCATCTGTTTGGTATCGAGGGCACCGCCCTACAATGGCTCAGCTCATATCTTAAGGACAGGTCTTTCTCGGTAGCGTTGGGTAATTTCTGCTCTTCTTCTAGTCCTATTATTAGTGGTGTTCCTCAAGGCTCCATTTTGGGCCCACTTCTTTTTAATTTATATATGCGGCCGTTGGGGAATATTATTAGGGCTCACAGTGTCTCTTTTCATTTATATGCTGATGATACCCAGTTGTACATTCCTTTGAAAGCCGGTGACTCCATTCAGCCATTGTTGGACTGTCTGGTTGACATTAAAAAATGGTTGACAAATAATTTCCTCCAACTTAATGAAGACAAAACTGAAATAATTGTTTTTGGCCCCCTGAGATTGAGAGACGGTCTCATTAACGAGCTCCATAATCACTTTCCCTCAATTTCTTCCCAGGTTCGGAACCTTGGCTTCATTCTGGACTCAGAATTATGCTTAACCAAGGAGATAAATTCAGTCGTTAAGACTAGTTTTTATCAACTACGGATTATTTCGAAACTCAAAACATTTTTGTCTTTCCAGGATTTGGAGAAGGTTATTCATGCTTTTATTACTTCTCACTTAGATTACTGTAATTCATTGTACTTGAGTCTTCGTCAGTCATCTCTGGCTCGTCTTCAGATGGTTCAGAATGCAGCTGCAAGGCTGTTGACCAGGGCAAAGCAGTTTGATCGTGTCACCCCAATTTTAGCATCGCTTCACCGGCTCCCGGTCCGTTTTAGGATTCAGTTTAAGGTACTGATGTTTGTTTTTAAAACTCTTAATAATCAAGATCCTTGTGGATCTTCTTAATCCACATTCATCAAACAGATGTCTAAGATCTTATGATAGGTTTCTTTTGCATGTCCCTCGTTCCCGGTTAAAAACAAAGGGGGATAGAGCTTTTGCTGTTGCTGCCCCCCATCTATGGAATCAACTGCCACTGGACATCCGCCTTGCACCTTCTATTACTACTTTTAAAAATAGGCTTAAAACATATACTTTCTACCAGGCTTTTTGATCAAATTTTTAATTGTTTAAACAAATTTTTTATTGATTTTTTTTCTATTGTCTGCTTTTATTTGGACTAATTCTGTTTCTATTTTACTTTCTGTACTCTGTTCAGCACTTTGGTCAGCGTTGCTGTGTGAAACGTGCTATATAAATAAATTTTACTTACTTACTTTAGTATACCTCAATGAGCTTTCTTTTATTTTCCCCCCACGGTATGTTTAATGTTTGTTCAAGTCATTTTACTCATTTCACACACGCACTAGCTCATTGGCTTATCCCACACTAGCTTTGAATAGCTGTCCAAAATCAAATACTTGCTCTAGGGCCAAGTGTGTACTCAGTCATCTGTTAAAATGAAACCCACTCATCCTTCCATTCATTGTGAGAAGCAGCTTTTGGCACCTGGGTGATAATTTTTTATTTTTTTTTGCTGTCGTTCCCCGGGTTATTTATTTATGCAAACTTTTTTTTTTTTTTTTTTTTGTTCTCAGTCCTTGGAGGTTAATCACCCATAAAATGAATGTAACTGCTGGGCGTTTTAAAGCTCGACTCCTGGAACAGCCACTGGCTAATGACTGATTGTTGACAAGACTCTCGCCCAGCCTTTTGAGCGCGTGTTCTGCCGGGGGTATTGATCCTCAGCGACGGGCTAATTAGCGCAGTGTTAACTTGGTAAATGCAGCGTCCAGGAGAGGGGCAGCAGGGAGAGCTGGTGTGTTTGATGGAGATTAATTCTCATTTAAGACCCTTTCCTTGGAGCTATTTTTTGTCAAAACAAAAGGCAAAGTAATCAAAGTTTTACGCTGGCAAACATTTGGATGAGGTTACTGTTTTAATTGGCTGCATCGATTTGGACAAGCACGTTGCTAAGGATTTGCAGCCGTGACTGTCACATACACAACAGCCTCTCACATACACCGCACACATGGGTCTTAGTGACTATCCACAGGGTGATATCCGACATGCCTGAGGTGGGAAATTTGGAGTTGAGGTATTTGCAATTCATGGATATAACCATAGACCAGATTAGTATTATACAGTGCCATCCAATAATATTGGCACCCTTGGTAAATATGAGCAAAGAAGGCTGTGAAAAATTTGTCTTTTATTGTTTAACCTGTTGATATTTTGTTAAAAGAAAATCACAAAAATACTCTGCTCTCATGGATATCAAACAACTGCAAACACAACACAGGTTTATCGAAAAAAAAAATATATATATCTGTATATTTGTTAAATATAAGTGTACAACAATTACTGGCAACCCTATGAATTCATGTGAGAACAATATATTTGAAGTATATTCCCATTGATATTTGACATTTTTTTTAGTACACCTGGGTGACTAGGAACATGAAATTGTTCAACCATGACTTCCTGTTTCACAGGGGTATAAATATGAGGTAACACATAGTCAAAATTCCCTTAGTCATTCATAACAATGGGTAAGACCGAGGAATGTAGCGGTGATGTGCGGAAAAAGGTTGTTGAGCTTCACACAATGGGAAGTGGCTATAAGAAAATAGCACAACCGTTGAAAATGCCCATTTCCACAATCAGGGCAATAATTAAGAAGTGTTAAGTGTTAAGAAATGTTATGAATCAACCTGGAATTGGACGTGTGTCTATGTCGTCTCAACGCACTGTGAAGAGGACGGTTCGAGTGGCCAAAAAATCTCCCAGGATCACAGCTGGAGAACTGCAGAAGTTAGTTGTGTCTTGGGGTCAGAAAGTCTCCAAAACTACAATCCGAAGTCACCTACATCACCACAACATGTTTGGAATGGTTTAATGAAAAAAGCCTCTACTCTCATCCAAAAACAAACTCGAGCGTCTTCAGTTTGCCAGACACTACTGGAACTTCAAATGGGTTCGGGTTCTATGGTCATGAAACAAAACAGAGCTTTTTGGTAATAATCACCAGAGGTGGTTTTGGCACACACAGAGAGGTAGCCATGTGGAGAAGTACCTCATGCCCACGGTTAAATATGGTGGTGGATCTTTAATGTTTTGGGTCTGTTTTTCTGCCAGAGGACCTGGACATTCTGTTAGGATACATGGCATCATGGACTCTATCAAATATCCACAGATATTAAATGAAAACCTGACTCCCTGTGCCAGAAAGCCTCAAATCATACATCAAAATCAAACACAAAAATGGTTTACTGACCACAAAATGAAGGTCCTGCCATGGCCATCCCAGTCCCCTGCCCTGAAATCCATAGAAAACCTGTGGGGTGAACTGAAGAGATTTTGAAGGATCTGGAGAGATTCTGTCTGGAGGAACGCTCTCAGATCCCTTGCCATGTATTCTCCAACCTCATCAGGCATTATAGGAGAAGACTCAGAGCTGTTATCTTGGCAAAGGGAGCTAGCACATTGTTTTGATTAAAAGGTGCTAATAATTGTTGCACACCTATATTTTATATATGTATATATTCTTTTTTTTTCTTTTTTTTTTTTTTAAAGATCAAAGGTTAAACAATAAGGATGATTTTTCACAGCCTTCTTTTTGCTCATATTTTCCAAGGGTGCCAATATTACTCGAGGGCACTGTACATACAATAGTATATACTATCGGTTAAAAGTTTAGACACACTCATTCTTTATTTTTATTATTGTTTTCCACATTTTAGAATAATAATAAAGTCATCAAAACTCTGGAGTAACACAAATGGAATTATGGGAATTATGTTGTGGAAAAAATCCAAAATAATTTAATATTTTAGTATCTTCAATGTAGACACGCTTTTTTTGCCTAGAATTTACAGAAATGTATTCTTGGCGTTTTCTCGCCCGGTTTCTTGAGGAAGTTCCCCGAGATGCTTTTTAAACAGTATTAAAGGAGTTCACACCTACGCTCGACTCTTATCGGCTGCTTTTCGGAATATTTCACTCCGAGTCGTCCGTTTAAAAAAATTTTTTTTTTTTGTAAATAAAATGTTCGTTTTCTAATGAAAGAAATGAATATATTGGCACGATTATATTTTTGTCTCCGACACCGATTTCAAACATGTAATCATACACCTTCAGATCAAAAGGTTTTTAAGATCATGTGAAACATTTCAGTGGAGTGTCTCCTGACTTTTGACCGGTGGTGTATATGCTATGGAGGGTCTAGCACTGACTGGCATCGTGTTCAATGAAATCTGTCGTTAATCCACTTGTCAAATCTCCATTTCCTCGCCTGCCATACTCCCCCAGTCAATCTGTTCACCACGTAATATCACTTCTCTGAATGCTTCCCCACGTGTGCGCCTGTCCCCGTGTGTGTGATATCAATTCCGGCCGGTTGCATCCCTCTGTAGTTGTCAGCTACTATCAGCGGCTTTGCGTGCGCAACAGGCAGCTCGGATAAAGCAAATAATGCTCGATGAGCAAGCATGGGACACGCAGACAGAGCTCATTTAGCTTGTCACTATGCATTACGGAGTTCTGCAGCTCGGGCCTCGGAGAAGAAGAAAAGTTGCATCGGCGCTGCTCCATGGGCAGTGTTTTAAAGCTTGTTACAAATTCCCACTTGCACTTGTTAGGCAGCGATGAGTTGGAATTTAAGCTTAAAGTAAACAATTTGACTTTTACAGAACAGTGCTGTTGACTGTTTGCTCAGAAGGTGGTGATTAATTTCTATAACAGCAGCTCTGACAGTAGATCCAGATGCAAATCACATGTTTATATTAATACACTTCTTCTTCCCGGTAGGATGGAAGGAGTCTCCAGTGTCAGCCTATGTAAATGAATGTATCTGTATATGTTTTTATAGGGTAGTAAACCACTAAAATGCCCAAGGAACATCCCTATACATTTCTAGATAATACAAGTCTCAACTTCTATTGTCAAATTTGTTTGTATAATAGTTATTATTTAACAAACTCATTAAAATATACAATAATTATTGTATGTCTAATGTCTAAGTTAGTTAGCGAGCAATTTGCTAGCTAGCATTAGTCACACAGGTCAAAATTTGTATCATGGAATTCTTAGTAATTGATTTATTAAGAATGCCAACTCTGAATTGGTTTCATGAGGGTTCCGAAACATCAGTCTTTATTATTAAAACCAGCCATCCAAGAGGAATTAAATCACATCTAGTGGTTTAGTTAGTGGTACATTTAAAATATCTGTATTGTATTGTATGCATCGTTCTAAAAGCTACATAGCAATATTTTCTTTATATGGTCATATATAGAAAGAGCCATTTTGCTCTTCTCTCAATTTTCATCTATGAAGCTTCAATTTTTAGTCCTATAAATTCATTCCAAAAACCACAGATGGCCCAGTCTCGGCTCCGCTAATTGTCTCATTCTTTGGTTGTTTCAATATATAATGCCTAATACATGACAGAACATCTGTCTGTGCTGGTGGCCAGAACTTTAAACCATTTAACGGTCTAGTACCAGCCTGACCCTAATTACAAGCTTTTAAATGAGCGTAATAGCTGAATTCGGTAGCTAGGCCTAGCGTATTTTGTCAACAAACGTCGGATGTTTCATGATGCCATGATCGTTTTGTTTTGTTTCTCCCCCCCCTCAGCGATGTGGCTGCCAGCCTTGAAATCATGCAGCTGGATTTTGAAATGGAGAACTTCACGAGCCAGTCGGTAACCAGGAGAATCAACTGGAACATTGATTACCGTGGCCAGAATCCGCCTCCAGATTCGGACAAGGTGGTGACCGAGTTGACGGTGGTGCAGAAGGATATTCAGGCCATCATACCGTTATCTATGGTAAGTAAGACCGCTCTTATTAGTTACAAAATCTTATGATCTGGCACAGCAGCGTTCAATAAAGTCAGCTTGCTTTTTAGAATTCAGTTGATTTGATAAATACAGAAACAGAAGACACGAACATATATTAGTCTATACTCTTGCCTCGGTGTTATTACCCCAATAAAACAATATTTATTGGAGGATATTTTCGAACATAAGAGTTCAACGCTCAGAGGCCAGAAAGGACATTGTTATTCAATCAACTATGGACACATTTACCTCCAACAACAAAAAATGGCCGACTTCACCATCAACCCATTAAATTTATGTTGTCCCAAACCCCCATTGAATTCTAATTCGGATTGGTCAGAAAGTGTTGATTGATGTTCCATAATAATAGCGCTGACAGTAGTGCGGGCTGCAAGATTTTTATACAGTAGGTTTATATTAATGGGCTAATATTTGTTTTATAGTTTATATTAATGGGCTAATATTTGTTTTATAGTTTATATTAATGGGCTAATATTTGTTTTATAGTTTATATTAATGTGCTTATTTATTTTATAGTTTATATTAATGTGCTAATATTTGTTTTATAGTTTATATTAATGGGCTAATTTTTGTTTTATAGTTTATATTAATGGGCTAATATTTGCTTTATAGTTTATATTAATGGGCTAATATTTGTTTTATAGTTTATATTAATGTGCTTATATTTATTTTATAGTTTATATTAATGTGCTAATATTTGTTTTATAGTTTATATTAATGGGCTAATTTTTGTTTTATAGTTTATATTAATGGGCTAATATTTGCTTTATAGTTTATATTAATGGGCTAATATTTGTTTTATAGTTTATATTAATGTGCTTATATTTGTTTTATAGTTTATATTAATGTGCTAATATTTGTTTTATAGTTTATATTAATGGGCTAATTTTTGTTTTATAGTTTATATTAATGGGCTAATATTTGCTTTATAGTTTATATTAATGGGCTCTGTGTAAATAGATTTTTTTTTTAAAATGTTTGTACTTGTTGATATACTGAAGCTTTCTGTATACTGTCAGCACTTTTGGAAGCACGAACCACGTTTGTAGACTGGACGCTGTTGTGGTTTCTCGTTAACATGGCAAGCTAGATGACATCACGCGTTGCTGACCAATTTGCTATAACAGCACACTCTCAAGTGTCATTATAATTGTCGCCCATATAAGCTAATTGCCAGATCAGTAGAGCTCCAGCTGAAGCAACATCACCCAGAACTAGATATTTAACAAAACCCAAGTAAATTTTCCAAGTAATGTCTTTTTACTCACTAATTTCTACCTGGCAATATGTGCACGGGTAAACAACAGTTTTTAAACAACAAGCGTGCGCGTGCACCTGGACGCGAGGGGATAAATGAGTATCCGAGGATGCCGTGGATGGTCTGGATGTAAGCAGAGGCTTTGGTAAATTGTCTCCAGCCTCACGTTTACCCCCAGGAATCATGGGATTTGCCAGCAGGACCTAATCAGACAGGCGGGTATAGATGTGTTTAGAGACACAACAAAGGCCAAGCTCATACATAGCATGCCAAAAGCGCTTGCAATTAGTCCCACAGTGATTTGAGCCAGCAAAATACCATTACACACACACACACACACACACACACAAAACACCATATGCACAATTATATGCATAAAAGTCACTTGACAGAAAAGCTTTGTGAAGCAAATTTGATTGCCTGAGTCAAGTGTAGAGAAAGGGATTGTGGGTAATTTATAGGGCTGAATTCACTCAAACATGCATACTGAAATTGCACACATCAGTATTCAGGACTCAGGATTATGAAATCAGTGCTCAGTCAGTGTCTTGGGTTAAGCACGATTTGGACCTCGAAGTCATTTGTCATTTGTGATGTCCACTCTAGCGAGGTGTTCAGCTTCACTGCTCGGTTTTTTTGTTGTTGTAACATTCCCAAGTCCCACCAGCATCCACGATTTTTTAAAAAAATTATTATTAATTCGTTATTTTTTTTTTTTCTCTCTCTTTGTGTTTTTCTTTTTGGCATGAAGTATACCGTATGCCCTTTCCGCAGACCATCATGGTGAGTTCATTGTATGAAAATTGCGTTTTATTTATCCGCCAATTAATATAATGTTTATGGATCCCAGATCCGACAAACATCAACCAACATTTGAGATCAGGCTATTATAATGAGGTTTATTTGAACCTTTGCTTTCTCTTATATGTATATAGCTGTAAAAGTTTACACTTTTGGTTTTTTTTTTATTATTGTCGCTTACTTTTATGCTCCATATTGCATTTGAGAGTAAGATTAGGCGATAGGGCAAAAAAATATATATATTTAAAGCATATCACAATACTTGAAGACATTTCTACAGTACACGATATGCATTATGATGTAGAACGTCGGCTGCCAACACAACAGTAATGTTGCAACTTAAAAATATGTGAAAACCTTCAATGATTGTCTAAAATAAAAAGAATAATTGAACACCGAAAAGAAAGAAGAGTGAAATCAGTTTACAGTTACTCTAAAAAAAAAAAAAAAAAAAAAAAATTTCTAAAATGATATTGCAACAACTATAATATATAAGAGTATTGTAACATGATATCTTCATAATTCCCAACCTTAAGCGACGTCATATTTCATGCACAAAATGTCAGATGTTATCACTGTATTTTTTTTATCTTTTGATATCTTGGCCTTAAAAGCATGCGCTTTCTTTTAAAATGGGTGGTCTAGACGAAAACCCTCAGGCCCTGAGAACCCTCAAGTCCAACCATGAAACCTCGGAGGCGAGGTGATTTCAGTAATCTGAATGTTCCATCAAGAAAATCATGTTAAGCACCGAATTTAGCAGATAAAGTCTGATAAAGTCTGAATGCAGATAACGTTTCCCGTGTAAACGTCGACATATCTTTTGAACTTCAGTTGCAAACTCTGAATTCAGCCCACATCGTGAGACGGTCTTTAGGGTTTTTGTGGTTTATTGGTAACATGAGAAGCTGATTGTTTTTGGCTTAATAGAGGCTGGTGATGGAATGACTGTTTATAGCTACTATAATGTAAGTGATATCAGTTTCTTGGACATAATCTCTTTCACGGATGCGCCGCAATATTAAAAGTAACTACAAATCGATTAAGAAAAAAAAGCTGAGATGCCGTTTTTTAAATAAACAAAACATTGGAATTGGCATGTTGTGGTATAAAAGGAACAAAACACTTCGGCACATGTTGTTATTGGAAATGAATCAGCTTCGGGCTAGTAACGGTAACGGCACTTTGCGTCAGGCCGCATCACACCATGCAGTTGTTGATTCTTTTCCTATAACCACACACACACACACACACACACTCCCTCCACTGTGTTTTATTCCATATGTGATGTACAGGAAGTAGAGGACAGGTTGGCCTGGCTGACCGACACTTTAGCATCAGCAGTAAATCCCTAATAAAACAATGCATGCACTTGTAGTGTGGTTTAATGAACTCTTTCACATGGTAAAGCCCACTATATTACGCGTGCGCGCGCACACACACCCCTTTACTGCGTTCAGTAACTTCACAAATAAAAGCAATGGCTGGAAAAACATATTTGCATGCTTAAACAGCCAATTACACACACACATACACACACACACACACACACAGAGCATGTCCTCATTATCCTATTCAATAGCTTTAGTGTTGTATGAAAGTGATGGGTAAAGAATGTACACTATGGGAGAACGTGGGCGGTTTTCATTGTAGGATTTTTCAACGGTCAGTACACTTTACCATCGTCTTGATTTATGTCATGATCATGTGGGCGGAGGATTGTGGTGTTCTAGCATTAGCTGTCACAAAGCAACTGCATATGAAACCTATAAGGATTGCACTTGGCCAGGGTATTACTGACAAAGAACAGTAAAAAAAAAAAAAAACATGCTCAATAAATGTACAATTGTTGATATTTTTTAAATTAATAATAAAGCAGCTGTATAAATAAAAGCACATTTCTTTGTATTTAGGTCAGACTGCTGGACCAAACCCCTGGTGATGGACAAAAAATAGTAATAATATAATGCCTTAAAAAAATGTTTGGGTTTTTTTTTTTGTCAGAATATACTATATCAGTTCATTCTAAGTCAATTCAGTGTGTTTGTATTCGGTTTGAGGTCAGACAAGAACAGCCAGACTGGTTCGAGCTGACTGGAAGGCTATGGTAACTCGAACGACCACTCTTTACAACCGTGGTGAGCAGGAAAGCATCTGAAAACATACAATACACCAAACCTTAAAACAGATGGGATACAAACACCAGAGGACCACATCAGGTTCCGCTCCTGTCAGCCAAGAACAGATGCCACACAAGGGTCACAATTCGACATAATAGTCATGAATTTGTGGACCCGATCTGCATTGTGTCAACACTTCAGGCTGGTGGTGGTGGTGTAGTGCTGTGGGGAATGTTTTCATGGCATACTTAGGGCCACTTAATACCAATCACAGTATTGTTACTGACCACGTGTTGATCACTTTATGGCCACAATTGACCCATCTTCTGATGGCAACCTCCAGCATGAGCTACTAATCTTCCTAATCTTCAGAGGTCAAAAAAAATGCTCTATTCCACCTTCAGACCTCATTAAAAACCCATTATAAACTCTAAATGGTCTAAAAAAAAATGGCAAATCGATTGGGATCAAGGAGCACGAATAAACTTCACGAAATCAACCCTGTTGCTGGTCGAAAACGTCGGTTCTATTTGGATAATCGCTGGGACCATGTCATCTCTACCCATTAGAAGTTTCTATTAACGGGTGAAGATCCTTCTTTATGCCCCTTATACCAAAGTCCAGTATCTCTGAGGCATATTTTAATGAACTGTGATGGTTTCTACTCCTCTAGAACTCTTTTGTATTCAGTTGCTTCATATGAAAAGATTTCTAATGAAGTGAGACCAGATTTATG